>NW_027097851.1:0-40000 GCF_019320115.1 Miscanthus floridulus | reverse complement strand
GATTGATACCATGTGTAGATATGATATCACTTGAAAGAATTCTCTAGTATGGAACCACTTGTTGGATTTATCAATAAAGAACCATTTCTTGAACATTTGCTATCTTCATGAGTACCACTTATAGGATATCACTTGTGAGTTTGTCTAGACATTATTTGTAGATTCTTGATAAAATACTTGAGTCTAGATACCATTTGAAACATACAAACTAGATATCCATTTGCATTGTTGTCTTGTGCTTGTACCCTTATCACTATTATGAGCTTCTAAGATTGACTTGAACTAAATTGATTTGCCTAAGCTTCCAAGTCCAATTTGAACCAATGACAAGCTTCTTTACACCTCTTGCAAGGGTTATCTTGCCAATGTTGTACTTATCACTTGTTAGCAATCCAAATTGAGTCAAGTACTTGGGTTCACTAGCTCATGAACAAATTCATGTACTAACCACTAGATCAAGTAATTATTCAAACAATAGTGGTAGGCTATGAATTTAAACATTTCATTTGTTATGCATGATCCTATGAAGCATGTACTATATGCACTAACCGCATACTAGTAAGGGATGAAATGATCATGCACATTACAATGATACCTTTGCTATGTTGGAGTAGAGGATAGTTACATAGATTCCAATTCATTACTCCAATAGCAATGTGAAGTCCAATTATAAGCTTGGTGAAGACCAATAGATACTATGTTGAATTTTATTCTTCACTCATATGAAATGAATACCACTTATGATTAAGTGCACTTTCTTGTGTGGTTGGCTTGCTTTATCTTTTGATCTTCGCTTGCATGAGAGCATCAATTTGAGAATACCATTTGAAATATCATGACTAGCTCTTTTTTGGGTGTTGCTTGCTTTTCTTGATCAACCTTTTTGATTGCTTCAACTAAGCATCTCAAATGTTCCTCGGATTATCACTTCCATATTAGCCTTCCAAGTACCACACTTGGTTCACCTACACATAGGCGGCAAGCCCCTACACTAGGGAGAAGTGACCTCTCTCCAAGAATCATTCTTGATACTCACTTGAAATGACTTGATAGATTGATCCAAGTGATGGACTTAACTTGATGAGTAACCTTGATTCCTTCTTTAAGTCCTTTTCTTTCTTCTTGTTTAAGTCCTTTTCTTTCTACCAAATGATTTCCAATAGTCACTAGAACTTAAACTTTAACTTCAACTTGAGTTTGATCTTGATCTTCATCTTGAGTACCAAAGGTGTGCAAAGTACACTCCACGATCAAATAGCCTTGTACTCATATCTTGTCATGCTTCTAGATCATCTCAAAATCAAACTTAGGTGCCTCAATTACTTATAAACATGTTTCCAACTTGAGGACCTTTCAATCAAAGTGACTCTAGATCAATCCAACATTTGTTACTTTTCTGACAGATTTTGTACCCTTCAAAGAAATAAGCATATCTCCCAAAGTACAAATCCAAATACCACGAAATTTGGTGGAGATGTTCTTTACTAAGTTATCTAGCAGCTGTAAAAATTTGAGCTTCATTTGACTTCTAGATTGCTGCCATATGTCAATTCTTCCACCACTGCTATATGCTGAAAACTGCTGCACTATAGCTGACAAGATCCACTCCAAAACCGAAGCATTTCTTATCCAATTCTCATGAAAATTGTACAGCATCTTATACCATAAGTCTAGAGCATGTACACCAATTTTTATGCCAATCCAATAGGTTTTGATTACTCAAACATGGCTAAGATTACAGCTAGCTCAGATTCTCAATTATAGGATAGATTTTAATAATTGAGCTATACTTCATCAAATATGAATCAAACTTGAAACTAACTTGTTTGAATACTTCCATAAGACATATATCCATTCAAACCACTTACTAAATGTCATCTTATGAACTTATCCAACACACATCAATCCAAACTTGATCACTAATTAATTATCCATTCAATCATCTTATAGCAAGCAACTTTGCATATTTATCCAATTCAATCAACTCATATGCACCCAAATGAAATGATCAACAAGAGATATACCTTGGTTAGCTCATGATCATCCAATTAGCAAGCTTCAACTTAAATATTTGCAAGTCATCAAATATATCCAATGAATCACCAACAACTTGAAATTGACACTTGTATGTTATAGCACATTTGGACTTCACTCAATTTGTCATGGCATTGGGATAATGATCATCACTTAGCAATACTTGGCTCAACTACATGATCAACAAGATGAATATCATTTGAACCAAGCCTCCAATGCCGTTGGTACCTACAATCAATCATCCACTTTTTGATGGTACCCAAACAAGTTTGGGTCCTCTCAAGTTAGGAGCAACATGCTTAGGCGTAGCCTTAGTATGAATAGCGGGATGTTTTGCAATTGCAACCAATGAGGTATCATTGCCATCCTTCCTAAGCATATTATTATCAATAATTGAAATAGGCTTAGAAATATCACCTAGGGGACATGAATGTGCCATGTGTCCCCTTTCCCGGCATGAGTAGCACTTTCTTTTTGCTTGAGCCTTCTCTTCTTTGCTCATGTGGTGCTTCTCATTGCCTTGCCTCTCATGGATTGCTTGAGCCTTCTTCTCAAGCTTGGTAGGACACTTAGAGGCAAAGTGTCCCACATTTCCATACTTGAAGCACTTGATGTGAGCATGATCTTTCTTCTCATCTTCATTCTTGCTCATCATCTTGGCATCTTGAGTTTGCATTGGATGCCTTGCCTTTTCACCCCTTCTTATTTTCTTCTTCTTTATTATCAAGTCATCACTGAAAGGATTAAGATGCCCAAGAGGGGGGGTGAATTGGGCTAATTCTAAATTTTCTTGCAATAAGTTAATCCTATGGTTAGCCCAATTAACCCCTTGTGCCTAGAAAAGTGTTTCTATCAATCTAACGCACAAAGGACTTGCAACCTATGTTCCAAACTTACTCTAGCATGGCAATTCTATGAATGTAAAAACAAGTATTGAATTGCTCAAAGTAAATGCTCAAAGTAAATACTCAAAGTAAATAGAGAGAGAGGAACACGGCGATATTTTGCCGAGGTATCGGAGAGTCGCCACTCCCCACTAGTCCTTGTTGGAGCACCCGCGCAAGGGTGTAGCTCCCCCTTAATCCGCGCAAGGATCAAGTGCTCTCTACGGGTTGATTCTTCGACACTCCATCGCGGTGAATCACCCAAAACCGCTCACAACTTGAGTTGGGTCACCCACAAGCTCCACCGGGTGATCACCAAACTCCCAATCACCACCAAGCCATCTAGGTGATGGCGATCACCAAGAGTAACAAGCACGAACTCTTATTTGACCACGCGAAGCCTAATGAGAACGATGGATGCACACTTTGCTACTCTTGATTCACTAATGAGGCTACTCTCTTGGATTCTCAAATATCAATCACCTCACTAGGACCTTGCTCTTCTTGGCACTCACAAACGTGTTTCTCAGCTGTTGGAATGAGCAAAAGTAACTCCACACATGAGTGGAGCTTCTATTTATAAGGCAGCCTAAAAAACAAACCGTTATGTGCCTCTACGGGGTGACCGGATGCTCTGGTCATGTTGACCGGACGCTCCGGTCAGTTCAACCCACACACTAGTGTTTAAGTGTTGACCGAACGCTGGCAGGGTCCGATCATCACTTACCGGACGTGTCCGGTCGTATTAAACCCTCACTGGAACCTTACTATACTCGACCAGACGCTGAACCCCTAGGGTCAGGTCAGTACTAACCGATCGCGTCCGGTCGTAGAATTCCTTCTCTAGAACCTTACTAGAGTCGACCAAACGTTGGTCCTCAGCGTCCGGTCACTCGACCACTCAGTGTCTGGTCGCACCGAACGCAATCTCCTTGGTCAAATGAACTAACAGGACCCTGCGGCCAGCGTCCGGTCCGACCGGAGCCAGCGTTCGGTCAGCATTTGACCCTCCATTCACTTCCAACTCTCAATCATATGTGAATGAAGTTCGCTCCAAAGGATCTTAGGCATATGTAGGAGCTACCTAGCGCTAGTTTTGACAAGTGTGCACCACACCTAACTCACTAGACTCATCTAGGTCAAGCTACCCGTCCATACCCCCCTTAATAGTATAGCTAAAGGAAAAACAAAGTACTAAACTACTCTAAGTGTCTCTCCAACTCCAATCGACACTTAGAACTAGTCATCCTTAACATTGTCATCCATCCTTTGAAAACCAAAATGATTTCCATCGTAGGGGCATGACCACCTTGATTGCCCAATCGATCTCCATTACCATGACCTAACTTAATTGCCTCTACAAAACACACATTAGTCATAGTAATCTTGTATTGTCATTAATCACCAAAACCCAACTAGGGGCCTAGATGCTTTCAATCACCATCTTCATGATTGATCTTGATTTTCTCTTGGGGTGTCTTTTCTTGCTCAACTTGTGGCTTTGGTTGAGGCTTCACTTGTTGCTTCACCAATTGCTTGGTTGGGCACATTGAGGTAAGATGACCCCAAGTGCGGCACTTGAAGCACTTGACATGCTTGAGCCTCTCATATTCTTTTATCTTCTTGAGCTTCTCAATGTTAGGGCAACCATTTGCAAGGTGTCCCACTTCATAACACCGGTAGCACATGGTATGAGAGAGTTTTCTTTGTTGTAGCTTGTTCATCTTTCTTTCGCCCTTTGTCATCTTCTTATTGAAGCCAAGGCCACACTTGTCACCATAGTTTCTTCAAGTCTTCAACATGTGCTCAAAGGTGACTTTTGAGTTGTAGCGTCTCTCTAGCTTGTTGCTCAATTTCTTCACTTCACTTTTAAGCTCAATATTCTCCTTCAAAATGTTAGTCTCGCAAGACATAGAAGTAGAACAAGCATCTATTTGTGAAGAGCATGGCATATCTAATAAATCATCACAAGAGGTGGATACATGCTTCTTGCTTACATCACAAGGGTTAGCAATAATATGTGATTGATCAATTGACCCATGTGATGAACTCTCATTATTTTTAAGTTTCTTGGTAAACATTTTAATGAGAGAAGCATGTTGTTCTAATAATTCATCATGAGATGCAAGTAGTGTCTCATGATTCAATTTAAGCTCATCATGTGAAGATTTATAAGCATCAAGTAATTTCTTATGTTCTTCACAAGAGTTCTTTAGAAATGAGTTTTTATTTTTTAATTTTAATGTTTTAGCTTTCTCATTTTCTAAAGACATGGTCATGCTAGCAAGTCTACTAACAAGCTCATCATATGAATCAACATGATCAACCACATTATCATTTGATACCTTGGTGTCACCTTGTGACATGAAGCAATGTGGTGATGTAGTTGGGAGCTTGTAGTGGCATTTTCATCATGGCTTGAGCATGAACCATCATCACCATCAAGTGTGCATGGGGTAGCATCATCACTTGCAACACTTGTGGCATCATCATCAACCTTGTCAAGTGAACTTGTGGTAGATCGATCATTATCATCATCACTTGACCATGAGGTGGAGCAATCTTCCACAATCACCAAATTGTGATTATGCTCAACACACTCATGCACCTCCTTCTTGGGCTCATCCTCCTTCTTGAATTTGCCATCATCCCATGTAGAGGAATCACCGAAGGTTTTCTTGATAGACTCCCATATCTCACGAGCGGTTCCCTTGATGTTTACTTGTTTCATCAAATCAAAGCTTAAAGCATCCATTAGAAAACAACAAGCATGTG
The DNA here is from genome assembly GCF_019320115.1 of Miscanthus floridulus. NCBI lineage: Eukaryota > Viridiplantae > Streptophyta > Magnoliopsida > Poales > Poaceae > Miscanthus > Miscanthus floridulus. Next base: position 34,307 of record NW_027097851.1, on the reverse strand, counting down.
CATCAAATTCATAGAGAACTCTTTGAGCTTTGGTGAGATTTCTATGGTCCAAGATATGAGATTTCTTTGGTGAGCTTTGGTGAGATTTCAAAGTCATCCTTAACCTTGTCATCCATCCTTTGAAAACCGAAACGATTTCCATCGTAGGGGCATGACCACCTTGATTGCCCAATCGATCTCCATTACCATGACCTAACTTAATTGCCTCTACAAAACACACATTAGTCATAGTAATCTTGTATTGTCATTAATCACCGAAACCCAACTAGGGGCCTAGATGTTTTCAATCTCCTCCTTTTTGGTGATTGATGACAATACTACCTCGAGTATGTGAAAGAGTGAGGTTTTTGACATGCTTGGTTCATATAAGCTTTTGTCAATAAGAACAAAGTAGTTAGGAAAGCTTATATGACCCAAGCCAACACAATGTACTCAAAAGATAAGAAATAAGCATGAGTACAAGTGGTGAAGCTCATTTGCATCGGAGTAAAGCGCGGAAGCAAAAGCAAATGAGCATTACACAAGTGATATGACATATAAAGGAATTCAAAGTAGAGAGCACACATGTCATATATCACAATCATGTAGATATCACTATCACATAGATATAATAGTATGCATGAAAGTAAACACATGAATGCATAATAGTAATAGTGTATCACACAAATAAAACTCTAAATGTATATAATAGACTAATAGCTAAATAGGCTCCCCCTAAAAGTCGCTCCCCCTGAGTCTACATACTCAAACCCTCTCCCCCTTTGGCGTCAAACACCAAAACCTAAGGGTCAGTCGGTGGGGCTGCAACGGACAAGCCGGGCGTTGAGGTATGAGGGGCAAGCTAGAACTGGGTGCCATCATCATCTGACCCTGAGCTCTGTACTGACTGACCCTCTATGGCTAGAAGCGTCGCTGAAGAGGTCTGGGTCTGAGCTAGAGTAGGTGCTGCCTATGATGCTATAGGTATATCTATCATAGGATCTAAAGATACAATAGAAGAAGGGAGCCTCTGAGTAGTCATAGTGACGGGAGCTGCTGTAGAGGGACCTAGGGCATACATATGTGGCGGTGTAGGCATCCTATCAACTCGCTAAAGGATGCTCCAAGACTCTTGGAGACTGATGTGTTAGGCATAAATAGCGAGGGTGACTGATCCGGTGTGAAGCCTGTCTGAAGTGGTGTGAACTGCAGGGCTACCACTAGCGAGGATAACCACTAGGACACCTGTACTGTGGGAGAAGCAAACAGAGCTAGAGGCTATCCCTAACTCTGAAGCTCACTGGGCTGTACTGCTGGAGTCATCATAGTGGTAGTAGGCTGACTAATCTAGGGCGAAAGCTGTGGCTGTGGGGCCCTAATGGCTGTCACTACATGCTACATGAATCCCAAAAGCTGCTGCTGCATGAGTAACTGCTACTAATGCATCTGCTGCTGATGCTGCTGGAGGACCTGCTACTGTTGCTAGAACTCATCCTAACGAGCCTAGAACTATGCAAAGTTGGCAACGGTCTCCTGAGCCTGTCTAGCCTGATCCTGCTGCATCCGCTCAAGGATAGCAATCAAAGCAGGGTCCATCTATGGTGTAGGTGGAGCAGAGCTGGAACTGCCGGCCTGTGCATCAGGGTACTTTTGCTTCTTTGATGCAACCTTCTTCGTCGCCTTGCCTTTAGTACCTGCGGGCAAGCGAGGCGGAGGCCTCCGATCATCATCTCCTGGACCACCACCAACATTCTTGGTGTGAGCCATCTAATCTGACTAGAACCACTATCACTGATAAGATCAACTGTCCACTGACACTTTCAAGGCTTGGCCTCGATCCGTACTCGTGAGCTTGGCTCCGAGTTAACTGTCAACTGCAACTGACACCTCAACGACACTGACTTGTTGCACGATGGAATAGAAGGATATACAAATAAATATGATATATCTAATAGATGTGAAACCCTATGAGAGCAAGCAATTTAGATGCGAAATAGAAGCGAGTGGCTTGCTACCTGATGAACCAGCGATCCGAGAAGAAGAGAAGCGACCCGCGGGGAACCACCGACTCGGCTAGGGTTAGAGTTCCGACTCGACAAAGATTGGCGACGCAAGCGGTGAATCAACGGCCGAGAGGATGAAGGACATGAGCTCAGTGATTTGGGGCAAGTGCAATGGCAATGCTGCTGTGGTGGAGCTTGGCTCGGTGGAGGGCGGCGCTGGTGAGGCTTGTGGAGGCTAGGGCACGACACGGCACTGGGAGGCGCTGGCGGCGTGGGAGCAGGCAGCGGCGTGCGCGTGGGCTGGCGGTGGCGTGCGCGCTGGCTAGCGGCGGCTTACGCATTGGCGACTGGAGACAACGGCTGCGACGAGTCACGACGGCTAGGGCACGATAGATGCAAGACTAGATAGACAGCGCATGGTTAAATAAGGTGCCCCCCAAGTTAGAAAAGGAAACGAAGATAAGAGACCTGATGCCACACGAAATCTACTGACTGGACGCTCCGGTGGTAGCGACCGGACGCTACCACCTAGCATCCGGTCGATTCCAGAGAGGTCCAATTCCTCTGGAATAGTGATCGGACACGTCCGATGGACATCGACCGAACGCAGCCAGAGTCCGGTCAACTTAGCCTTCATCTTCTTCACATGACCGGACGCTGAGATGTCTTCTGACCGGACGCTGAAAGACAGAGTCCGGTCACTCCTTTGCAATGAGTTCACCACCTATGAACTGACCGGACGCTGGACTGCAGAGTCCGGTGCAGCGTCTGGTCACTCTTTTCCAGCAAATCTTCAATATTCCTCCGTGCTGCCTATTCCCAATCAAGTCCCAACTCAAATAAGATCTAAATAAACACCAATTGGTACTGATGTGAGTGACCTCTCTCAAACCCTCATATTTTTTCAAAATATTTTGCCTTAGGCTATAGCTCTTTTTAAGAAAATAGGCAATAATAGGGCAAATGGAACAAAACGACAAAACAACATTCATGCATATGCAATACTTGTAAGTAAATCTAGTTGCTTGTCAAGTTTGATCCAATGTTAAGCTTCTTCACATGTTTTTCGGCGGTTATCTTAACCATGTTAGACAAGCCCTATATGCATTACCAAAAATTAAACATGTTGTATATTACAATGAATGCAAAGGACAACACAAGCTCAATTTTTAGTGAAATTGCTAAAATCAAGCACATTGAGCTCATTCCGCAATCTACAAAATATAGCCTCGTCTAGCGGTTTAGTGAAGATATCCGCTAATTGATCTTCAGTTCTTACACCTTCTAGTGATATATTATTTTTAGCAACATGATCTCTTAGAAAGTGATGGCGGATATCTATGTGCTTGGTGCGAGAGTGTTGAACCGGATTATTTGCAAGTTTTACCGCACTTTTATTGTCGCACAAAAGAGGTACCTTTTCTAGAACTACACCATAGTCTAGCAAAGTTTGTTTCATGTATAATATTTGTGCACAACAAGCACCCGCGGCAATGTATTCTGCTTTGGCGGTGGACAAAGCCACACTATTTTGCTTCTTGGAGGACCAAGACACAAGTGATCTACCAAGCAAATGGCACCCTCTGGATGTGCTTTTTCTATCAACTTTGCAACCGGCATAATCCGAATCGAAATAGACAACTAATTTAAATATAGCTCCTTTGGGATACCAAAGGCCAATACTTGGTGTGTGCTTAAGATACCTAAGGATTCTTTTTATGGCAATTAAATGTGTTTCCTTAGGATTAGCTTGAAATCTAGCACACATACACACACTAAATATGATGTTGGGCCTAGATGCGGTTAAATATAACAAGCTACCAATCATGGAACGGTAGAGAGTTTGATCAACCAGGTTACCTCCCTCATCTAGGTCGAGATGACCATTGGTAGGCATTGGTGTCTTGATTGGCTTACATTCATCCATCTTGAATCTTTTGAGAAGATCTTTTGTGTATTTCTCTTGAGAGATGAAGATGCCTTCTTTCATTTACTTGACTTGAAAACCAAGAAAGATGTAAGCTCACCAATCATGGACATCTCGAACTCCTTCGACATCAATTCACCAAATTCTTTGCAAGAGTCTTCATTTGATGATCCAAAGATGATATCATCAACATATACTTGACAAATGAAGATATGCCCATCAAGCTTCTTGGTGAATAGTGTGGTGTCGACCTTCCCAATGGTGAAGCCCTTCTCAATGAGGAAGTCCCGAAGGCGCTCATACCAAGCTTTTGGGGCTTGCTTAAGCCCATATAGTGCCTTGGACAACCTATAAACTTGATTAGGATATCTAGGGTCTTTAAACCTGGGAGGTTGATCAACATAGACTAGTTCATTAATAAAGCCATTTAAAAATGCACTTTTCACATCCATTTGATATAGTTTCATTTCATGATGTGATGCATATGCAAGTAGAATACGGATGGCTTCTAATCTTGCAACCGGTGCAAAGGTCTCTTCAAAATCCAAACCTTCAACTTGGGAGAACCCCTTTGCAACTAGTCTTGCCTTGTTCCTCACAACAATACCTTGATCATCTTGCTTGTTGCGGAACACCCACTTTGTTCTAATGACTCTTGCACCTTTTGGTCGCTCTTTAAGAGTCCAAACTTCATTATGAGTGAAGTTGTTCAACTCTTTATGCATGGCATTGATCCAATCTAGATCTTTAAGAGCTTTTTCTATCTTGGTAGGCTCATAGCAAGAGACAAAAGAGTGATGAGCAATAAATGAAGCAAGTTTTTTAGATCGAGTCATTACACCCTTTGATGGACTCCTTATGATGAGATCTTGTGGATGATCTTGTAGGAGAGGTGTATTTCTTCTATTGACCACTTGAGGGGGAGGTTGTGGAGCATCAACATCTTGTGCTTGTATCACCATTTGCTCATGGGAGATATGAGTATCTTCATTTTCTACTCTCCCATCTTTTTCACCATCTTGTGGCACACTTGATGAAGAAGGTTGATCAATGACTTGTACATCATCTTCATCATCTTTTGGCTTGATGTCTCCCACTGAAATATTCTTCATAGCCTCCCTCAATGGTTCATCACCTACATTATCAAGATTCTCATGTGCTCCTTGGGAGTCGTTAGATTCATCAAATTCCACATTATATGTTTCTTCAACCAAGCTGGTGGCATAATTAAATACTCTATATGCTTTGGACTTTGATGAGTAACCAACAAGAAAACCAATATCACAACGTCTTTGGAACTTCCCTAGGTGTTGCCGCTTCTTGTAGATGTAGCATTTGCAACCAAACACCCTAAAGAAGGAGACGTCCGGCTTCTTCCCATTGAGCAACTCATAAGGTGTCTTGCCAAGAAACTTTTGAAGGAATAGGCGGTTGGATGCATAACATGCGGTGTTGATTGCTTCCGCCCATAGAGCTTTGGGGGTGTTGTACTCATCAAGCATTGTTCTTGCAAGAGTGATCAATGTCTGGTTCTTCCTCTCAACTACACCATTTTGTTGAGGAGTATAAGTTGCGGAGACTTTATGTTTGATTCCAACTTCATCACAATATGCTTCAATGTTTGTGTTGTCAAACTCTTTGCCATTATCACTTCTAATCTTCTTGAGCTTCACTTCAAATTCATTTTGTGCTCTCTTGGCAAACTTCTTGAAGCAAGATGCAACTTCGGATTTGTCATGAAGAAAGAATACCCATGCATACCTTGAATAGTCATCAACAATCACAAAACAATAAAGATTTCCTCCCAAACTCCTGTATGTTATTGGTCCAAATAAATCCATGTGAAGGAGTTCTAGCAATCTTGTAGTTGACATGAAGGCTTTGGTTGGATGAGTATTTGCAACTTGCTTGCCGGCTTGACATGCACTACAAAGCTTGTCCTTCTCAAACTTCACATCCTTCAACCCTCTCACCAAATCATTCTTCATAAGCTTCTTGAGTGAGCTCATCCCAACATGAGCAAGTCTTCTATGCCATAGCCACCCAAGTGTTGTTTTGGTGAATAGGTAAGTCTTCAAATTTGCATCTTCAGAGGTGAAGTCCACTAGATATAAGTTGTTGTATCTAAATCCATTGAATATCACTTGATTATCATCTACCTTGGATACAACTACCTCCTTCTCGGTAAACAAGCATTGGAAGCCAAGATCACACAATTGTTCAACGGATAGCAAGTTGAAGCTCAATGAAGCAACATAAAGCACATTGGAGATGGAATGATCATTTGATATTGCCACTTTGCCCAATCCTTTAACCTTGCCCTTTGAGTTATCTCCAAATGTTATTCTCTCTTGTCCATCTACCTCTTCATCTAGTGAGGTGAACATATGAGGATCACCGGTCATATGTTGAGTGCAACCACTATCAATAACCCAATGACTTCCACCGGTCTTGTAGTTCACCTACACATAAGAGATTCAAGCTTTAGGAACCCAAACTTATTGAGGGCCCTTCACCTTCTCAACAAGTGACTTAGCCACCCAAATCTTCTTAGGCCTATTCTTGTTAGGGGGTCCTAAGAACATGACTTTCATCTTTCCACTAGAATCCTTTCTAAGCATGTAATGAGCATTGAAGGCAAAGGGTCTAATAAGCTTGGGCAAGGGTTGTGGTGGTGGAGTTTGGCACTCATGAGCAAAGTGGCCTTCTTGTCCACACTCAAAACATCTCTTTGGCTTTGGCTTTGATTGTTGTTGTTGAACTTGAGCCTTCTTCTTCTCTACACTTGTCACATATCCAATCCCACTTCTATCCATCTTCATGATGGTGTTTATGAGTAGCTCACTTTGGAGATGCTTGCCTCTTGCAAACTTGCTCAATCCCATCTTGAGATGCTCTTTCTCCATCTTGAGCTTCTTGTTCTCTTCCTTGAGAATATCATTGTTCTTCTCTTCCTTGAGCTTCTTGTTCTCTTCTTTGAGCTTCTCATTCTCAAGAATCAACTCTTCATCATGCTCAAGAGTTTCTAGCACAATGGTGTTGTGGCTTTTCATCTCTTCAAGATCTTTCATGAGCTTTTCATTTGTGTTCTTGAGCTTGACATATTCATCATAGTCATTGCACTCAACCATTTTCTTGCCTTTGCCACTAGATCCTTGCTCAATGCTCTCATCAATCAAATCATCACATGATGTATCTATATCAATCTTGACAACATGGTTAGTAGCATCATGTGGCTCATTTGGTAAAAATTCTTGAGCAATAACAAGAGTATCATAATTGATCTTTAGAGTTGTATGTTCATCTTTTAGCTTGTTGTGGCTAGTGATGAGCTCATTGTGCACCCACTCAAGTTTATCATGTTTATCTTTAAGCTCTTTCTTAGAAGATTTGAGCTCCTTGAGTTTGGATGATATAGCATCATTTGTCTCTTTAATCTCAACATTAGCCTTTTCTAATGTATCGCATTTTGCTAAGAGTGAATCCTTTTTAGCATCAAGCTTTTCATTTTTAGCTCTACTCTTTCTAATGATCTTAGTGTATTGTCTTAGTATTTTGACAAGATCATCATATGAAGGTGAATCATCATCATCGCTATCGCTATCATCATCACTAGCTTGCTCATCATCACTACTATCATCATTATTAGTTACCTTGCATTCACCCTTGGCCATAAGGCATAGGTGTGTAGAGGATGATGGTGATGGTGGCGGCAAAGATGAAAGATCAATAGCAATGGCGGCCACCTTCTCATCTTCACTATCATCATCGGATGATCCACTAGATGAATCAATGTCCATGAGCGAATCACTGACAATGTAGGCCTTTCCACTCTTCTTCTTCTTGTGGAAGTCCCTCTTTTTGCCATCTCTCTTCTTGTATGGCTTGTTCTTCTTCTTCTCATCTTCATCTTTGTTACTTGCGTCATCTTTCTTGCCCTTGTTCTTGTTCTTGAACTTGTTTTTCTTGGGCTTGGTGCATTGATGTGCTAGATGACCAAGTTCACCACAATTGAAGCAATCCATTTCAGAAATTGGCTTTCTTCTAGAGCTTGTGAAGAACTTCTTCTTCTTGCCGTCAAACTTGATGCCACTCTTGTTTAGCTTCTTTAGCATTTTGGCGGCTTTCTTCACCATGAGAGCAAGATCTTCATCTTCATCTTCTTCATCACTTGAGCTCTCATACTCAATTCTTGCTTTGCCCTTATCTTGGCTAGCTTTGAATGCTAAGTCCTTCTCTTTCTTCTTGGTAGAGGATGAGCCATCTTGTGGCATGATGTGCATGTACATCTCATGAGCATTGATCTTTCTCAAGATTTGTGTCGGTGTAGCGGTGGAAAGATCACCTTGGTGTAGCACGGTCATAATATGCCCATATTTGTTAATGGGGAGGACACTCAAGATCTTTCTCACAACGTCGGATGGTGACATTTGAGTAAGTCCAAGCCCATTGACTTCCTCTACAAGAACATTCAAACGTGAATACATCTCATTAGCACATTCTTTGGGAAGCATCTCAAATGAATTTAGCTTTTTAATCACAAGACGATAGCGTTCCTCATGCTCACTCTTGGTTCCCTCATGGAGCACACAAACATCCGACCATAGTGCATGGGCGTCTTTGTGGTTCCTTACGCGGTTTAAAACATCTTTGCAAAGGCCTCTAAAGATGGTGTTTTGAGCCTTTGCATTCTACTTTTCATAATTAACCTCATCGCCTTGTAAGTTAGTAGCATCTCAAGGTTTTGGGAAGCCTTGTGAGGCGGCTCTAAGTATACCAACGTCTAGAGCTTCTAAGTACGCCTCCATGCGGATTTTCCAATATGAAAAGTCATCTCCGTCAAAGATAGGAGGAGGTGCATCCCCATGAGACATCTTGCTCAAAGTGATTAAGCTTAAAAATGTGAGCACAAGGCTCCGATACCAATTGAAAGGATCAAGATGCCCAAGAGGGGGGGTGAATTAGGCTAATTCTAAATTTTCTTGCAATAAGTTAATCCTACGGTTAGCCCAATTAACCCCTTGTGCCTAGAAAAGTGTTTCTATCAATCTAACGCACAAAGGACTTGCAACCTATGTTCCAAACTTACTCTAGCATGGCAATTCTATGAATGTAAAAACAAGTATTGAATTGCTCAAAGTAAATGCTCAAAGTAAATACTCAAAGTAAATAGAGAGAGAGAGGAACGCGGTGATGTTTTGCCGAGGTATCGGAGAGTCGCCACTCCCCACTAGTCCTCATTGGAGCACCCATGCAAGGGTGTAGCTCCCCCTTGATCCGCGCAAGGATCAAGTGCTCTCTACGGGTTGATTCTTTGATACTCCGTCGCGGTGAATCACCCAAAACCGCTCACAACTTGAGTTGGGTCACCCACAAGCTCCACCGGGTGATCACCAAACTCCCAATCACCACCAAGCCATCTAGGTGATGGCGATCACCAAGAGTAACAAGCACGAACTCTCACTTGACCACGCAAAGCCTAATGAGAATGGTGGATGCACACTTTGCTACTCTTGATTCACTAATGAGGCTACTCTCTTGGATTCTCAAATTTCAATCACCTCACTAGGACCTTGCTCTTCTTGGCACTCACAAATGTGTTTCTTAGCTGTTGGAATGAGCAAAAGTAACTCCACACATGAGTGGAGCTTCTATTTATAAGGCAGCCTAAAAAATGAAACCGTTATGTGCCTCTACGGGGTGACCGGATGCTTCGGTCAGTTCAACCCGCACACCAGTGTTTAAGTGTTGACCGGACGCTAGCAGGGTCCGATCATCACTGACCGGACACGTCTGGTCGCATTAAACCCTCACTGGAACCTTACTATACTCGACCAGACACTGAACCCCTAGGGTCAGGTCAGTACTGACTGATCGTGTCCGGTCGTAGAATTCCTTCTCTAGAACCTTACTGGAGTCGACCGAACACTGGTCCTCAGCGTCCGGTCACTTGACCACTCAGTGTCTAGTCACACCAAACGCAATCTCCTTAGTCAAATGAACTGATAGGACCCTGCGGCCAGCGTCCGATCCGACCGGAGCCAGCGTCCAGTCAGCATTTGACCCTCCATTCACTTCGAACTCTCAATCATATGTGAATGAAGTTCGCTCCAAAGGATCTTAGGCATATGTAGGAGCTACCTAGTGCTAGTTTTGACAAGTGTGCACCACACCTAACTCACTAGACTCATCTAGGTCAAGCTACCCATCCATACCCCCCTTAATAGTACGGCTAAAGGAAAAACAAAGTCCTAAACTACTCTAAGTGTCTCTCCAACTCCAATCGACACTTAGAACTAGTCATCCTTAACCTTGTCATCCATCCTTTGAAAACCAAAACAATTTCCATCGTAGGAGCATGACCACCTTGATTGCCCAATCGATCTCCATTACCATGACCTAACTTAATTGCCTATGCAAAACACACGTTAGTCATAGTAATCTTGTATTGTCATTAATCACCGAAACCCAACTAGGGGCCTAGATGCTTTCAATCACCATCTTCATGATTGATCTTGATTTTCTCTTGGGGTGTCTTTTCTTGCTCAACTTGTGGCTTTGGTTGGTGCTTCACTTGTTGCTTCACCAATTGCTTGGTTGGGCACATTGAGGTAAGATGACCCCAAGTGCGGCACTTGAAGCACTTGACATGCTTGAGCCTCTCATCTTCTTTTATCTTCTTGAGCTTCTTAATGTTAGGGCAACCATTTGCAAGGTGTCCCACTTCATGACACCGGTAGCACATGGTATGAGAGAGTTTTCTTTGTTGTAGCTTGTTCATCTTTCTTTCACCCTTTGTCATCTTCTTCTTGAAGCCAAGGCCACACTTGTCACCATAGTTTCTTTGAGTCTTCAACATGTGCTCAAAGGTGACTTTTGAGTTGTAGCGTCTCTCTAGCTTGTTGCTCAATTTCTTCACTTCACTTTTAAGCTCAATATTCTCCTTCAAAATGTTAGTCTCACAAGACATAGAAGTAGAACAAGCATCTATTTGTGAAGAGCATGGCATATCTAATAAATCATCACAAGAGGTGGATACATGCTTCTTGCCTACATCACAAGGGTTAGCAATAATATGTGATTGATCAATTGACCCATGTGATGAACTCTCATTATTTTTAAGTTTCTTGGTAAACATTTTAATGAGAGAAGCATGTTGTTCTAATAATTCATCATGAGATGCAAGTAGTGTCTCATGATTCAATTTAAGCTCATCATGTGAAGATTTATAAGCATCAAGTAATTTCTAATGTTCTTCACAAGAGTTCTTTAGAAATGAGTTTTTATTTTCTAATTTCAATGTTTTAGCTTTCTCATTTTCTAAAGACATGGTCATGCTAGCAAGTCTACTAACAAGCTCATCATATGAATCAACATGATCAACCATATTATCATTTGATACCTTGGTGTCACCTTATGACATGAAGCAATGTGGTGATGTAGTTGGAGAGCTTGTAGTGGCATTTTCATTATGGCTTGAGCATGAACCATCATCACTATCAAGTGTGCATGGGGTAGCATCATCACTTGCAACACTTGTGGCATCATCATCAACCTTGTCAAGTGAACTTGTGGTAGATCGATCATTATCATCATCACTTGACCATGAGGTGGAGCAATCTTTCACAATCACCAAATTGTGATTATGCTCAACACACTCATGCACCTCCTTCTTGGGCTCATCCTCCTTCTTGAATTTGCCATCATCCCATGTGGAGGAATCACCAAAGGTTTTCTTGATAGACTCCTATATCTCACGAGCGGTTCCCTTGATGTTTACTTATTTCATCAAATCAAAGCTTAAAGCATCCATTAGAAAACAACAAGCATGTGCATCAAATTCATAGAGAACTCTTTAAGCTTTGGTGAGATTTCTATGGTCCAAGATATGGGTAAGACCACTTGTGACAACCCACCAAAATTTAGGTCCCTTTACACGAAAATGATCAAGCATGTGATTTTTCCAAAGTGCAAAGGTTGTGCCATAAAAAATGTGTGCCTCACAAACATCTAGCCCATTAGACGCCATCCTCTCGGGTCGGTGAAGACCACAAATGAGAGACCTAGCTCTGATACCAATTGAAAGGGTCGAGATGGCGACTAGAGGGGGATGAATAGTCCTTTTTAAAACTTAATCCTGTTGGCTAACCGAAACAAGTGCGGAATTATAACTATCGGTCTAGCCAAGACTATACCCCTCTATCTATATTCTCTAGCACCTTCCAAATGTAACACCCTGGGTGTTAGCCTTGCATAACTTGACTTGCATAACATGAGCATGAGCATCAAGCATTCATAAATAAGCATTTACAATTGAAACATTGGATTGAGACGTATGCAACATTTGCTTGTTATTGCATGTTTCCTTGTACATATGCAAATGACCATGAGTGTATATGATATAGACTAGGCCCGATCTTCCAAAAGGTATGATAGCATCGATCGGTGGAGACTCGACGTTCACGATCTAGGCTTCAAACCAAGACTAATTCGGACCCCCGCAACCGTTACACCACTGCTCCGTTGGTTATCAACCACACGAACACGATTGACCTCGCTGAGAAGGCTTTCCTGCAAGCGAATCGAGAACACAAGCAAGAATGGGATGAACATAATCTAAAATTGCAAATAAATATGAGGCTTATGAAAATAAGATGGAGTTCAAGTCTTTATTCGAAAGGACTAATCACCACAGACGAACAAGATCAAGAACTGGGGCCCTGGTTCCTAGCAAGCGGCCTTAGCGACGATAGTTGCAGCAAAACGATGTCTGTTTCATAAGGAAATCAAGAACTAAATAAAACCCAAACCCTAAGGAGAGCAACGGCTGGTATTTATAGAGTCTTGGGCATCACCCCCCTAGACGCGGCCTCTAATGGGCCCAAACACGATACACGGTCTAATGGACCAAAAGACGGTGTCGTAGCACCCTGACAGATTCTGGACGCTGACTTGTTTCGACGATTTCCGTTGATTCTGAAGGCCTTTTGATGTGAAACTAATAGGGTTGGTTTCCTTATCCAATGAGCTTTCCATCCATATGTGGATCGTCGAAAACGGAGTCCGGATGCGTCTTAGGTGACCAGTTTAAGGTAGACTGATCCTGGAGCCCAAACCGGACTCGAACTTGAGTTGGACTCGGCTTCCACCACAAAAAAGATGAATTGGATGCCCATGCTGGACCTCCTCCTCTACTTGGCTTGTATGCAATGAAGTAGTGATGTCCTCATCATCCTCCCTTTCTTGAATCGAAGTTGTTCTCGACTGAAGTAGATCGTCTCCTCCATTGGATGACAGCAGCGATGGTTCCGGAAGAACCTTCGCAAAGGCGGCTGCTATGGTGGCTTCCCTGTTGAGAATTCATCCTCCTTCTCCTATAAAAGGTTAGTACCAACAAGAGGCATAGCACTAGGAGTAGGACCAAGTGGACATATCGGTGATGTACAAGTTAGAGCATAACATGGTTCATCATGATCAACAAGAACAGATTTAAGAGCAAATAAAACTTCTTTCATGTTACTTGATGGTTCATTTGTTGGTTTGCTAAAGTCTTTATCATGGCCTTTCTTTTTCTTTTCAGCAAGTTCCTTTTCATATTGCACAATTTCAGTAGGTGATAAAGGAAGTAAAGCAATGGTCTTTCCTTTAAACATAAAAGTATATCTATTTTGCCTACCATGATGTACAACATTATTATCATATTGCCAAGGGCGGCCTAACAAAAGTGAACAAGCTTGCATAGGCACGACATCAAAATTAGCATAATCATGGTATGACCCGATAGAAAATTGCACACGAGCAGATTGTGTTACCTTTGCCTTACCACTATTATTGAACCACTAAACATGGTATGAATGTGGAAGAGCACGTGTAGATAAACCAAGAGTCTTGACAAGCTCAAAACTTACTAAATTATTGCTGCTCCCTCCATCAATTATAGCATGAACATGGAAATTATTGACAATGAGGAACATTTGAAACAAATTATGGCGTTGTAGCTTGTCTACTGGCTCAACTTGTGTACTCAAAACACGCTAAACAAGGATTGATTTGTAGTCTGTAGTGCATGCCACACTATCAATTACCTCATCAGGATCTTCAGCACTAGCACTAGCATACCCACCATCATCAGTAGCAATATATGCGCGTTTGCTGGGGCATTCTTTAGCAATATGTCCCATGCCCTTGCAGTGGTGGCACACAACTTTAGAAGAACTGCTAGAGGAAGGTGTAGTAGATCCACTGGAAGAAGGTGTGATAGGAGAATTCTTCTTTACAGGCACTGGTGGTGTCTGCACATTAGAAAATTTACTCACCTCGGTTGGACATGAAGGAATGGATGGAGTCGCGGATGGAGTCATGGATCGCCTAGGTTGTCATCCCTGTACTTCTCTTTCAGCTTTAATAGCATAATGATATAATTGGGAAAATCTAGTTCATTCTTTATAGTCAAGAACATCCTGTATTTCACGACATAAACCTCCAAAAAATCTAGAACACTTATCCATATCATCCTCTTGTATGTTACTACGTGCTAGACCAATTAAAAGCTCCTGATAATATTCGTCAACAGTTTTACTACCTTGATTTAAACGTTGCAGTTTTAATCGTAGATCACGCTGATAGTATGGAGGAACAAATCTTGATTTCATTCATTGTTTAAGTACAGTCTATGTTTGAGGTATTTGAGCATTAGCATTAGCATTATTGCAAATATTATTCCACCAGAAAAGAGCAAAACTAGTAAACTCACTAGTAGCAAGTCTAACTCTATATTCTTCAGGTACTTGATGGGAGCTAAATTTTTTATCTACAACCATCTCCCAATCTAAATATGCTTCAGGATCAGCAGAACCAGAAAAAGGAGGTATTTTAAACTTGGTTTTAGAGAAAAGATCATTATTACCTTGGTTGTTACCTCCCATACCGCATCGGTTAAAGTTCAACCGATTACGGTTACGTGCATCCTCAGCACGTCGTTGAGCTTTGGCTTCAGCCTCCGCGTCGCCATCGTCCTCCTCAGAGAGATCATCATCATCATCTTCAGGACATGGTTCCGGCTGTCATTGTTCAACATCTTCAATCCTCTTGGCCAAATTGGTGATTTGTTGAAGGATCTCATTGAACTTGTCATCAAGAACGGCACGGAGCTCATTCTTAGAAACACAGTCATTGAAATCCATAGGTGCATCCTCGTTTCCTTGGCCGCTGCCTCCGGCTTTTCCTAACATGGTTAGTAGAAAGAAAAAGACAACACAAATAGTATTATCCCTACCAACTACTTAGGTTGTGGACAAGGAAAAATAAGACACTCAACTCTCAAGCGTCTTACCACGGTCTTACAAGTGTTCTTACCAAAGCAACAGGCGGTGCAATCGGTCGGTGACTATGATATCATTGTAGCTTGAGTGTAATAGTTGCAAGGTGAACCTGTACTTGGTTAGAAGAAAGTGGAGCTTGGACAGGCACAATATAGTAGCAAGGAATAAAAAAATTCGCAACTAATTAGCAAAGCTGAATAAGTATCCCAAGTACTTGTCTTAGTTGCTGGCCTACTCACGTTCCAAGTACTAGATGTATCAAGTGATGTGGACAACAAGAATATGATTAGGAACAAGGTAGAAATCAGCACACGCAAATACAGCTCAAATGACGCTCTCTATGTGCTCCTCTAGATATTATTCCACTTTTGCCTCTCTCTTTTTTCTCTATTTTTGGGATGTCGTTGTTTTTTTGAGATTCTTTGACTTTTTATTTTTATTTTATTTTTTATATTTTTTCTTTACTTAGGAGCACAAAAGAAGTAACCACAAAAAATTTGAGCTTAAACAAGTGAAAGACGTGGCCTGTGGAATTTCTAGAAGACGTGCTCGAAATCGACAAAGACCTTGTGACCACAAAAAGAGGATCTTGTGACTACTTTTTGACCAATCTAAAATTTTCGAACCCCGACAGCGCTGGGGATAGATGGATCCAAAAATTTTTTCTGATTGATTTGCATATATGGAACGTCGAAAACGGAGTTCATATGCGAAAACTAGACCAGTTTTAAGAACGGACTCCGAATTAGAGGATAAAACGGGAACAATGTGCGCAAAATTGGTTATGACAGTAAGGATTTGATAAAAACAGTGAAGACAAGTGTAACAAATAAGATGGCGTGAACTAAGGTTTGATGAATACAAAGGAATCACAACAATACTTGAAGGTGTTCATGGATTATGATGAAAAACAAAGGGGAAAACACAAACTGGACTTAAAAACGATCTAAAACCAACAATAAGAACTTGACCTAGGGCACAAACTCAACAACACAAATCAGAGACGAACTTGCACGGCACAATGAGGCTATAGGACAGGGAATATGTGATGATGTATATTTTTTTTTGGCTTTTTGTGGACTATAGGTAATGCAAAAATAGTAATAATCTAAAGGGGGAAAACAAAGGTATACCTAACGGGCAACAAGGTCTCTGATACCACTTGATGTAGACTAGGCCCGATCTTCCGAAAGGTATGATAGCGTTGATTGGTGGAGACTCGATGTTCACGATCTAGGCTTCGAACCAAGACTGATTCGGACCCCCGCAACCATTACATCACTGCTCCGTTGGTTATCAACCACGCGAACGCGATTGACCTCGCCGAGAAGGCTTTCCTACAAGCGAATCGAGAACACAAGCAAGAACGGGATGAACGTAATCTGAAATTGCAAATAAATATGAGGCTTATGAAAATAAGATGGAGTTCAAGTCTTTATTCGAAAGGACTAATCGCCACAGGCGAACAAGATCAAGAACTAGGGCCCTGGTTCACAGCAAGCGGCCTTAGCGGCGACAGTTGCAGCAAAACGATGTCTGTTTCACGAGAAAATCAAGAACTAAACAAAACTCAAACCTTAAGGAGAGCGATGGCTGGTATTTATAGAGTCTTGGGCGTCACCCCCCTGGACGCGGCCCCTAATAGGCCCAAACATGATACACGGTCCAACGAACCAAAAGACGGTGTCGCAGCACCCTGATAGATTCTGGATGCTGACTTGTTTTGACAATTCCCATTGATTCCGAAGGCCTTTTGACGTGAAACCAATTGGGTTGGTTTCCTTATCCAATGAGCTTTCCATCCATATGTGGATTGTCAAAAACAGAGCCCAGATACGTCTTGGGTGACCAGTTTAAGGCAGACTGGTCATAGAGCCCAAACCAGACTCGAACTTGAGTTGGACTCGGCTTCCACCACGAAAAAGATGAATTGGATGCCCATGCTAGACCTCCTCTACTTGAATTGTATGCGATGAAGTAGTGATGTCCTCATCAGTATACATGTAATTAGTTGATCTGGGTCACAAAAACATATTAGCAATACTTAGGTTAGCAAATGGAACATCATTCATGAATGTCACCTTTCATGATCAAGCACTTAAGTAATGTTACATGTGTTGACCTGGATAGCACTATGAGTAACTAATACATGAAATGATTGTATGACCTTGCAATTAGCTTAAACATGTTTAGAATATCATTATGAACAACTTTGATATTCATGGTTAGGGGTAAATAGGTCTTTAAGCCCTAGTTTGAATGTAGACCACCCTTTAAATGTGACATGTTTGACCAAGTTTGAACTATGTGCTAGAGACCTTGCATGAAGGTGGTCACTAAAGCAAAGTTGTAGTGTTTGGCAAGAGGAACAACTTTTATTTTTGGGTCATTGACTGGTTTAGCTCCTAACATGCTTGAACTTGGCTCACAAAATTGTCAAATCACTATTTGCAACACTTAGCAAATTTTGCTAAGTCAGTGTAACTGACAGTGTTGAGGCAGCCACCTTTGAGATGGCATTACTCCTTAACCGTTGAGAATTAGGTCTTGACCGTTTAAGACGAATTATTGCTGGTACATAGAGCTACAACTTTTGTGTTGATCGTTAGCGCTAATTCTTCCTGGTTTCAAAGATCTAGCTCCACGAAAAAATCACTATCAGGCTCGGCATTGGTTCACTGAATGAACTGAAACGCTGTTTCAGTGGCTGACACCGAACAGGGCTTGCGCACCATGTGGAGCCAGTGGCCGGCCACGTGTCACCGGCACCCTGCCCCGTGCGGCCAAGCCAGGCTAGCACATGCCTTAACGCCCCCTGCATTTGCACGCTCCAGCCCCGCGCACCCATTTTGTTTTTCTGCCTCCTCCATCGCCGGCCGAAACACCGCAGCAGCAGCCAAGCTTTTCCCTGCCTCCGCCATCGCCATAGCCAGCGCAAGCTCATGTCTAGTCACCCAATTGCCACTGCAATAGCTCCTCTGTGATCCCACCGTCACGCTACGCCCGCAATTGTTTCCTTAGCCACACCCGGTAAGCCCTAGCACCGTGCGCAAGCTTGCCGGAGTTTTGTTGCCAAGTCCGTCGTTGTGGCCACGCCATTCCCGTCCTCCACTGGCCGTGAAATCTTGTGCGCTAGGTTCACTGTAGTTCATTGATGCTCGTCCAAGCTTTAGGTTGAGCCGCCATGGCCTCCTCCAGCGTAGCGCCACTGTCCCGCTCCTCCGAGCCGCCATGGCCGCCGTCGTCGTCGTTAGCACCAACGAGAAGCCCAACCAAGTAGACCAATCGAGGCGCTAGGTCATGAGGATCACGTGGTGAAGATGTCACCACCGGCGAACTCGCCGTCGGTGAGCTTTGGCCACGCAAGCATCGCGCAGCGCCGCTACCCTGTTTCAGGTCACTAACATGTGGGGTCGTCTAACTCGCGGGTCCCACCGGTCAGCGACGATAGGGATTAAGATAGTTCATTTTGATTCCAGATTTCACATTGTTTTGTAATATTGATATCTCTAGTTTTGTAGCTTCAAAAATTATGAAATAAATTTGGTAGTGTTCCTTAAGAAGTGTAGTATTTAGGAAAAATATAGTGTTGACACTTACAGCAGAAATTTTGGAAGATTTAAATGGAAATTTGAAATGTGTTTTTGAATGCATGCAAACTTCTTTATTTTATATCTAGAGTTCATGTGCTCCAAAAATTATGAAATGTTTGTGGTAAGCTATTCTTGACATGTATGAGCTCTGGTAAAAATTTGAGGATCAGTGCATGTATAGATTTGTAGTTATAGATTTTTATTTTATAAATAGGTAATCCTTGTATGAATTTTTATAAATTATTTATGAATACAATATTCATGAAATTTGTTAGAGGTCATCCTAGTACCAAAAGGATGCTAGGAAAAATATAAAATCTGTTGTTTGACACTTTTCACTAAGGTTTTCTATTTATGCTATTTTAAGCCTTTATGCCTTGTCTTTTTGTATAGAATGTTTTACTATATAAAATAGCATGAAACTTTTATAGTAGTCTTTTGGTAGCATTAGTAAGGCACTGTAAATTTTTAAGAATTTATTATGCACATTTGGTATATGTTTATTATTTAACCTATGTATCTAAGTAAAATAATAAAGGCATTTAAATAAATAGTTTTGGCTTTACCATTATGTTTTATTGAATGTTTTTGGTATTCTTGAACTGTTGGTAGGCTTTGTGTTGTAAAATTTTGAATACTTATATGAAGTAGAAGTATTGTTGCTTTATAATTCAAATTGAGTAGGTTTTCGGACAGATTCTGTAGTTTGATAAGTTGCATGGTAAAAATGATGTTTGCTGTAAAAATGGTTAATAACAAAGTTATAGATAACTTCATCATATGTCTTGTGTTAAAATTTGAAGACCATAGGTCAAACGGTTTAGGAGTTACAGCTGTTTAAAGTTCGTATTTCTGAATTGCTTGCTCTCTAGAATTTCTGGATAGCACTAGATTGATTGTCTGTTTTGGTTAAGATAAAGTTTGAACTAGCTTTTGATGATTAAATAAGGGTTGTAGACAATTTTATAAGATTTCCAGAAAGTCTAGGATCATAATATTTGGATAAGTAGAACTCCAGTTATGAGAAAAATAAGTAGCTGCTGTTTTGGGTGTAATAACCAAAAGGTTGAAGTAGTTAATTAAATAATCAAGAAGAGATATGCACCTACTCAGTAGAACATGATGCACTTGTTATTACTTCAGCACCATGGTGTTAAGAATATTTGCAAGAATGCATTCTTCATGAATCATCATACCACACTTGTTAACATATATGCATTCACAATATCTTATGCCATATTCATGCATCTAGGATCGACAGAGGAGATAACGTTGCTGGAGTGCGACGAAGGAGAGGAAGAGGACCAACAAGAGAATCCTCAAGCTACAGCTCCTGAAGGCGAGGAGCAGAACCCAGAAGAGCTTCCAAAGTGCCCTGACCACCGCCCCACTTTCTTTCTGTGAGGCAAGCCCCGGAGCATTCTAAGTCTCCCAGTATTTTACAAATATTACTCAAGTTCTTATGATTGATGCATTAAGTTATAAGAGTTGATTGGAACCACTCGATGCATATGAATTCCTTGTCCAGAAATACTACCTTTAACCTGGTATAGGTTCAGGATCGAATATATGCTTAGCCATGCTTAGACCGGTAGAAGTCGGGTGATTTCCTATCACCTATGAGATATAGGTGGATACCGAAGCACGGTTGGCTATATTTGCTATCGTGGAACAGAACCATGGGGTGATGTAACTCAAGGCCAGACAGAGTCTATGTGTAGGGTGACTCATGTGATTCTGTCTATGCCGATCAAGGACCGTAGCGTTGTTGGAACTTCTGACAAGATTGAACGTATGCCTATCACTTAGTTGGCCGGATAACTCGTTTCGACCGCGAAGCCGAGTAGCTCAACTCAGGCTAGGCCCCATTCTATTGTGCGCTCCTTGTGGGGGCAATCAGACTAAGCCCAAGGGTAGGCTAGGCCTAAATGTCCTAGCATTTGGTGTCCCTGATTGTGCGGCGCGGTACGAGCCCGCGAAATGTGTACTTGAGTTATACCAAAGGTGACCTAAGGTTGCCTTCACGTGGTATGCCTGGGTTTGTGTTAGGAGTAAATTCCTAGCTGGTTGAAAATCGATTCAAATCGTTGTCTCTCCTGGATAGTGAGAAACTTGGCTAGCTCTAACATCATAGTAACTGTGTTATGGAATATGATGGTTCGAATGAATATGGAATTACAATACCTGCTATGGTTACTAGTGTATGCTTTTAAAATGATATACCACATATTTGGCATAGGATAGTTGCTAATCTAGAGATGGATTGTTATAATGAACTTGATCATGGAATCCTAATTGTATAACTGAGTCAATCGCTTTTATGAAAAATGTTGTCAAGCTATCCCCACTTATACAGCCTTACATAATCCTTGGAGTTGAATTTATTTCTGGTTTATGATGGGTAAGTCTAGCTGAGTACCTTCTCGTACTCAGGGTTTTATTTCCCATTATTGCAGATGGAACTGTGTATCATGGTTATTGCAAGAGTTGCTTTTATCCCGTCATGGATGAGGAGTAAGCCTTGGGTAGGCTTCTTATTAATCCTTCTACATGCTTTTGTGGACCATGATCATATTTTGGCACTGTATTAAAACTATGTTGGAATCTTTATTTTCAAACTTAATTTACTTCTGCTTTATCTATCAAACTCGGTTTGTAATAACTTTTATTTATACTCTGATGATGGAAATGTATCTGTGAACTTTATGTAATATGTGGCATGTATGTTGAATCATGTACGATCTTGGTTGTTGTAATCGTTTATCGAGACCCGTCGTGGTACTCGATAGACTACCGGGTTTATATGGGTTCAAGTATGACAGCGCGACCGCTTATGGGCCGCCATTGTACTTGTACTCTTATAAATTGGTCAGTTCTGCGACAGCTGGCATCAGAGCAAGATTTAATGTTAATTGTCACATGTGTATTTAAAACCAAAGTTTTTGTTTTCTAAAACCCTTTCTAGCAACTAATAGCTATATAAATAGGTGTTTGAAATCTAAAGTGTGCCAATGATCACTTTCCTTATGCCTAAATTAAGGACTATTAGGTGGCTATTTAAGTACTAACATGGGGGTTTTTACTTCGTCGTCCATACGGTGTGCTATTGTATGGATGCCATTCACTTGAATGGTAATGTATGGATCGAATGCCTCTACGCCAAGGTAAGTTGATGAGTGGCATGACCGCAAGATGTGAGTGTGCGGTCGGGGAGAGTTAGCTTTGGTACGGCTATGTATGCATGCTTGCATGTGTATATGGTATGTATTTAATTGTGGGTATAAACTGTTTCAGGTAGCTTTGATATGGAAGTATATGTATGGGTATACGTATATGGAAGTATTTAAATTTACATTCTACATATTTCATTATGGGTTTGGGCTGAAATGAAATTCTTATGCAGGTACACTAACAACGAAATGTGTAGCTCGAATAGTTACGCTATATATGAGAGAACGTATGTATGCCACCGTGTCTACCGTTAGAAACAATTCTTCATAAGTTTGGGAGGACATATGGAACGTGCATGCATCATGTTAATTATCATTCAAATAATTACATTGTTCCTCCCCTTATAAATTTCTTACTCGGTTATGTAACTCTTATCCATTATGACCTTGTCTCACAAAGTTGTACATGTTAATGGTACAGATGGCAGCACCAGTTGGATGTGAGAATTTCCTGATGGTTTTCGGAACACCTACCCTATTGTGGAGAGTTCTGCACTTTGCGGGGTACCATGAACCGCCCCTTTATCATTGGATTGAAGAGTACTTGGAGGGACAGCCATGGTACAAGGTGTAGCTAACTATACCAGCCCACACACAACCGCCCTTCTAGCAGGAGTGGAAGGCAAAATCGGAAGGGAAGACTCCTTGGGAGACTGCCCAAGTTGTGGCCTTTGAGGTTTTGAGACAAATCTGCCAACAGCATCGAGATGCACTTACCGGCGGTGTAGCGAGTATGTTTCCTTGGGTGGATCCCTCCACCACCAATTGGGAACAACATAATCCAAATGCTTTGATCAGAGATCGGGATGAACGAGCAAATAGCTCTAGTCCCTCCATGAGTGCAATGTTTGTGGTGATGAAGATGTTTTGTGCATGCCAGGACACTAGGGATTTCTGGCAGGAATCATACACCACTTGCATGGACAAACTCATGAGAGCTAAAGCCGCACAACATAAGCTCAAGAAGTGTGTGCGCAAGCAAAAGAAAGCCACAAGTAAAGCCCAATGGGAATCTGACCAAGCCTATGCAGCCTTGGGCACTCGTCATGCCCAAATGGAGCAAGTGGATCAGTAGAGGGCAGCAGCTCAAGAAGCTAGAGCTAATGATCAAGCAGTACTTGCAGGACTAAGGGAGCAGTTGGAGACCGCCCATGCGGAGGTGTCCATAGCTAGATGTCAGCGTGATGCAGCAGAAAACCGTGTCACTAACATAAGGATAGAGCGAGATAGGCACCGCGACATGAGTAACGCCCAGAACCATGCTAAAAGGGGCCTACGTCAGCAGCTTGCACAGGCTCAACTTCAAGTAATGAACCTTCAGCATGAAGTGCACTATTTGAACAACCAGCTAAACCCTATCCTTGATGGGGAAGAAGATGGTCCAAATATGGAGGAAGATGAAGAAGATGAAGAGGAAGAGGAAGAGGTGGAGCCTAAGGAAGGAGATGATCCTATCTCTGACCTCGATAGTGATCATGATGAGGATTAGATCGCTTAGTACTTAGTGGAAGTGCTTAATGTATCATTGTTGGTTATGTAATGGACCTATAGTTTGGATTTGGTGTTGGTAAATTGAACTATCATGTAATATTGTTATTTGCATGAGTATCGCATGTTTGGTTAAACGCTAATGTGAATTCCAGTTGATCTAACTGAGCTCATGATTTAGATATTAATGTGCTATGAGTCCGATAAGTGATAAAATTGGTGGTGTCATGTTGCGAGAATGGATTATTATGCCTCTATTTTTATTGTATGAATTTGAGATTTGTCTCCAGTAATTTCAGTTTGGCATGATTATAAATTCATCTACAATCTTATGACATCAACCAATAATTGCTTATTGTTGCAACTTCACAGATGACGTGCACTCGTGCAGGAGCTAGTAGCAGCCATGATGGCAATGGTGATGACTTACCACCACCGCCGCCGCCGTTCGCTCAGGAGTTCTTTGCCTAGTTCTTGGGGAGCCAAAGGACAATGGAAGAAGCTCTGCGCCTCATTACGTAGAACACCGCTCGTGGCCACCCACAGCAACAAGGGGCCGAGCCAAATCAACACAGTACATTCAAGGAGTTTCTAGATACAAAGCCTCCTATCTTCAAGGTGGCTGAGGAACCACTACAGGCTGACGAGTGGCTCAACACCATTGAGCAGAAGTTTTGTCTGCTAAGGGTCACCAAGCATCTGAAGGCTAAGTATGCTTCTCACCAGCTACAAGGACCAGTAGTGATCTGGTGGACACATTTCTTATCATCTCTACCTGCTAATGCGCGAGTGACATGGGAGCAGTTCAAGCTGGCTTTTAGGGGACATCATATTCCCTCGGGCCTAATGCACATGAAAGTGGCTGAATTTATAAGGCTCACTCAAAGGACAAAGACCCTCACAGAATATATGCACACATTCAACAACCTATCCAGATATGCTCCAGGTTTTGTGGATACTAAGGAGAAGAAGATAGAGAGCTTCAAGCTAGGTCTGGGTACCAAACTAATGAAGACCATGGCCAATTCTAGGTGCGCCACATACAACGAGTTTATTAGTGATGCTTTGACCCAAGAAAACCACAATAATATGCATGCGGCTGCTAAGGGTCGCAAGAGGGCATTTGAGGTAGGTGCCTCCAGATCTTCACAGTCAAGAGTGCCTATCACAGCTAGGCCACAATTTCGTCCACCTGCACCCAAGTTTAGGCCTCCACCACCTAAAGCTCAGAATAGCAGGCCACATAAACCATTTCGTAAGGCATTCACTATTGCCTTACCAAAAAGAAATGACAGTTAGGACAGCTCCATCGGGTTTAGGAGTAATCAGCCATGTTTCAACTACAATCAAGTGGGTCATTGGGCCAAGGAATGCCCCCACCCCAAGAAGAATGGCAACCAGAATCAGAACAATTAGAGGTAGGAAAATACGAGGGCACGTCCAAGATACGTGCATTATACCGCTATTGAGGAAGTGCCCGTCGGAGAAGTTGTCACGGCTGGTATGTTTCTTGTCAACAAGCATCCCGCTGTTGTTTTATTTGATTCGGGAGCTCCTCTTTCATTTATGAGTCAAGCATTTGCATCTAGACATGATCAGAAAATAATTGAAGTAAGCAAGGGGGGTTATAATATAAGTTCAGTAGGGGCTACTATTGCTACAAAGAAGATAGTAAAAAAATGTGCTCATCTCTATACAAGGGAGAGAGTATACCACAGATTTGATAATATTGCCCGGGTTATCGATAAGTGTAATCTTAGGCATGAATTGGATGAAGGATCATTGTGTTCTCATAGACACCAGCACTCGTACTATTATGTTGAGAGAACCCAAGGGAGGGAATGCTTTTCTAGTACCACTCTCCCACAACTTTGAACTCCAACACTTAGCCTGTGCTATCCAAACCACTACCCTTTGCGATATCCATGTGGTTTGTGAGTTTTTGAATGTATTTCCAGAGGAGTTATCGGGTGTACCACCTGATAGGGATGTGGAATTTAAGATTGAGTTAGTGCCAGGTACGACACCCATATCAAGAAGGCCCTATAGAATGCCACCCAATGAGTTAGCAGAACTTAAGGTTCAATTACAAGATCTGTTGGACAAGGGTCTTATCCAATCTAGCTCGTCTCCATGGGGATGTCCAGCATTGTTTATGAAAAAGAAGGACAAGTCACTAAGAATGTGTGTAGATTACAGACCACTCAATGCTGTAACCATCAAGAACAAATACCCGTTGCCTCGCATCGACATCTTGTTTGATCAGTTGGCCAAAGCAAAGGTATTCTCCAAAATTGACTTGAGATTAGGCTACCATCAGATAAAGATCAAACTGGAGGACATACTTTCTCTACTAGGTATGGCTTATATGAGTATTTGGTTATGTTGTTCAGACTAACGAATGCTCCTGCCTACTTTATGTACCTGATGAATTCGGTATTCATGCCTGAGCTTGACAAGTTTGTGGTCGTGTTTATCGATGATATATTGATTTATTCAGAAAATGAGTCAGACCATGAAGAGCATCTAAGGATTGTCCTATCCAGATTGAGGGAGCATAAGCTATATGCAAAGTTTAGCAAGTATGAATTTTGGTTGAGCAAAGTACCTTTCCTAGGTCACATCATATTAAGGGATGGAATCTATGTAGACCCATCAAAAGTACAAGAAGTCATGGATTGGAAAGCCCCGACTTTGGTTCATGAAGTTCGGAGTTTTCTAGGGTTAGCATGATATTATCGTCGTTTTATTCCAGATTTCTCAAAGATAGCTAAGCCCATGACCAGACTACTTCAGAAAGATGAGAAGTACAGATGGACGCCAGAATGTGAAGCAGCTTTTCACACCCTCAGAACTCTATTAACTATAGCACCTGTGCTAGCACAACCAGACATTGAAAAGCCTTTTGATGTATTTTATGATGCATCAGGATAGGTTTGGGGTGTGTGCTTATGTAAGAAGGAAGAGTTATTGCATATGCTTCTCGACAATTGAGAAAGCATGAAGTCAACTACCCTACACATGATTTAGAACTTGCAGCAGTTGTTCATGCATTAAAGATATGGAGACATTACTTGTTGGGCAATGTATGTCATATATATACTGACCACAAAAGTCTCAAGTATATCTTTACCCAACCAGAGCTAAACATGAGACAATGAAGATGGTTAGAGCTAATTAAGGACTACAATTTAGAAGTGCACTACCATCCGGGAAAAGCTAATGTAGTAGCAGATGCACTCAGTCGAAAGTCTCATTGCAACACTATAGAAGCGTTATTGGAAGATGGGTTCAATTTGTTACACCCTGCTGTACTGCACAATATCACGATCAGTTGTTCACTAGAGAGCAAAATCATAGAGCTACAGCAAACAGATGTGGGTATCAGTCACATTAAGAGAAAAATGCGAGAGCAAGAAACCAAACATTTTAGATTGGATGAAAAGGGTTTACTATGGTTTGAGGACCGACTTGGGGTACCGAAGGACCGTGAACTTAGAGATCAAATTCTAAATGAAGCTCATTCATCCAAATTGTCTATCCATCTGGGTAGTAGTAAGATGTACCAAGATTTGAAAACCCATTTTTGGTGGACTAAGATGAAGAAAGAGATCGTAGCCTATGTCGCTAGGTGCGACAACTGCAGCAGAGTAAAAGCTATTCATATGAAATCTGCCGGATTACTTCAGCCATTACCTATTCCAGGTTGGAAATAGGAGGAAATCAGTATGGACTTTATCACAGGCCTTCCAATGACACCACAAGGTCATGATTCAATATGGGTCATTGTAGATCGTCTCACCAAGTCAGCACATTTTGTACCAGTTCACACAACATATCACGTGGGGAAGTACGCCAAGATGTACGTTTCTCAAATTGTGAGACTACATGGAGTACCCAGGACTATAATCTCATATCGAGGACCACAGTTCATAGCTCATTTTTTAGAGCACTTATACCAGGCTTTGGGAACTAAATTGATCCAAAGTTCGGCATACCATCCACAAACTTCAGGACAGACGGAGCGAGTAAACCAAATCTTAGAAGATTTGCTAAGAGCTTGTGTTATATCTTCCAAAGGTTCATGGGAGAAATGGTTACCTTTGGATGAGTTCTCCTATAACAACAGTTATTAAGCAAGTATCAAGATGGCTCCATTTGAAGCCTTGTATGGTAGAAAATGCAGAACTCCGTTGAATTGGATTGAGCCTAGTCAAAGGAGATACTTTGGTATTGACTTTGTCAATGAAGCTAAAGAGCAAGTACGTGTTATCCAACAGCATATGAAGGTAGCTCAATCGAGACAAAAGAGTTATGCTGATAGAAGAAGAAGACCACTGAGTTTTGAAGTAGGTGACTATGTATACTTGAAAGTATCACCCATGAAAGGGGTGAAGAGATTTGGGATGAAAAAGAAGCTTTCACCTAGATATGTGGGGCCATACAAGATTTTGGAACAGAAAGGAAATGTTGCTTATAAGTTACAACTTCCACCAGAGATGAGTGCAATATTTGATGTCTTCCATGTTTCTCAGTTGAAGAAATGTCTTCGTGTACCGGAAGAAGCTATTGCACCCACCAACGTACGGCTTCAATCGGATTTGACCTATGAGGAAAAGCCAATTCGAGTATTAGAGGAGATGGAAAGAGTAACATGGAGTAAGATTATTAAGTTCTATAAGGTGGTGTGGAACAATCACAGTAAACAAGATGCTACGTGGGAAAGAGAAGATTATTTACGAGAAGTTTATCCCGCCTTTTTCCAAGAATGGTAAGTCTTGCAAATCTCAGGATGAGATTTTTATAAGGGAGAGGGGTTGTAACACCCCGGGTGTTAGCCTTGCATAACATGAGCATGAGCATCAAGCATTCATAAATAAGCATTTACAATTGAAACATTGGATTGAGACGTATGCAACATTTGCTTGTTATTGCATGTTTCCTTGTACATATGCAAATGACCATGAGTGTATACATGTAATTAGTTGATCTGGGTCACAAAAACATATTAGCAATACTTAGGTTAGCAAATGGAACATCGTTCATGAATGTCACCTTTCATGATCAAGCACTTAAGTAATGTTACATCTGTTGACCTGGATAGCACTATGAGTAACTAATACATGAAATGATTGTATGACCTTGAAATTAGCTTAAACATGTTTAGAATATCATTATGAACAACTTTGATATTCATGGTTAGGGGTAAATAGGTCTTTAAGCCCTAGTTTGAATGTAGACCACCCTTTAAATGTGACATGTTTGACCAAGTTTGAACTATGTGCTAGAGACCTTGCATGGAGGTGGTCACTAAAGCAAAGTTGTAGTGTTTGGCAAGAGGAACAACTTTTATTTTTGGGTCATTGACTGGTTTAGCTCCTAACATGCTTGAACTTGGCTCACAAAAATCATCAAATCACTATTTGCAACACTTAGCAAATTTTGCTAAGTTAGTGTAACTGACAGTGTTGAGGTAGCCACCTTTGAGATGGCATTACTCCTTAACCGTTGAGAATTAGGTCTTGACCATTTAAGACAAATTATTGCTGGTACATAGAGCTACAACTTTTGTGTTGATCGTTAGCGCTAATTCTTCCTGGTTTCGAAAATATAGCTCCACGAAAAATCGCTGTCAGGCTTGGCATTGGTTCACTGAATGAACTGAAACGCTGTTTCAGTGGCCGACACCGAACAGGGCTTGCGTGCAGCGTGGAGCCAGCGGCCGGTCGCGCGTCACCGGTGCCCTACCCCATGCGGCCAAGTTAGGCCCGCGCGTGCCTTAACGCCCCATGCATTCGCCCGCTCCAGCCCCACGCACCCATTTTGTTTTTCTACCTCCTCCATCGCCGGCCGAAGCACCGCAGCAGTAGCCGAGCTTTTCCCCGCCTCCGCCGTCACCATAGCCAGTGCAAGCTCGCGTCTAGTCGCCCAATTGCCACTACAATAGCTCCTCCGTGATCCCACCGTCATGCCATGCCCACAATCATTTCCTTAGCCACGCCCGGTAAGCCCCAGCACCGTGCGCAAGCTTGCCGGAGTTCCACCGCCAAGTCCCTCGTCGTGGCCACGCCATTCCTGTCCTCCACTGGCCGTGAAATCTTGTGCGCTAGGTTCACCGTAGTTCATTGATGCTCGTCCGAGCTTTAGGTTGAGCTGCCATGGCCTCCTCTGGCGTAGCGCTGCCGTCCCGCTCCTCCGAGCCGCCATGGCCGCCGTCGTCGTCGTTAGCGCCGACGAGAGGCCCAACCAAGTAGACCAATCGAGGCGCTAGGTCATGAGGATCATGTGGTGAAGATGTCACCGCCGACGAACTCGCTGTCGGCAAGCTTTGGCCGCGCAAGCATCGTGCAGCGCCGCTGCCCTATTTTGGGTCACTGACATGTGGGGTCGTCTGACTCGCGGGTCCCACCGGTCAGCGACAGTAGGGATTAAGATAGTTCATTTTGATTCTAGATTTCACACTGTTTTGTAATATTGATATCTATAGTTTTGTAGCTTCAAAAATTGTGAAATAAATTTGGTAGTGTTCCTTAGGAAGTGTAGTATTTAGGAAAAATATAATCTTGACAGTTACAGTAGAAATTTTGGAAGATTTAAATGGAAATTTGAAATGTGTTTTTGAATGCATGCAAACTTGTTTATTTTATATCTAGAGTTCCTGTGCTCCAAAAATTATGAAATTTTTTTGGTAAGCTATTCATGACATGTATGAGCACTGGTAAAAATTTGAGGATCGGTGCATGTATAGATTTGTAGTTATAGATTTTTCTTTTATAAATAGGTAATCCTTGTATGAATTTTTATAAATTATTTATGAATCCAATATTCATAAAATTTGTTGGAGGTCATCCTAGTACCAAAAGGATGCTAATAAAAATATAAAATCCGTTGCTTGACACTTTTCACTAAGGTTTTCTATTTATGCTATTTTAAGCCTTTATGCCTTGTCTTTTTTTGTATAGAATGTTTTACTATATAAAATGGCATTAAACTTTTACAGTAGTCTTTTGGTAGCATTAGTAAGGCACTGTAAATTTTTAAAAAATTATGATGCACATTGGGTATATTTTTATTATTTAACCTATGTATCTAAGTAAAATAATAAAGGCATTTAAATAAATAGTTTTGGCTTTACCATTATGTTTTCTTGAATGTTTTTCGTATGCTTGAACTGTTGGTAGGCTTTGTGTTGTAAAAATTTGAATACTTATATGAAGTAGAAGTATTGTTGCTTTATAATTCAAATTGAGCAGGTTTTCGGATAGATTCTGTAGTTTGATAAGTTGCATGGTAAAAATGATGTTTGCTGTAAAAATGGTTCATAACAAAGTTATAAATAACTTCATCATATGTCTTGTGTTAAAATTTCAGGACCATAGGTCAAACGGTTTAGGACTTACAGCTGTTTAAAGTTCGTATTTCCGAATTGCTTGCTCTCCGAAATTTCTGGACAACACTAGATTGATTGTCTATTTTGGTTGGTTAAGATAAATTTGAACTAGCTTTTGATGATTAAATAAGGGTTGTAGACAATTTTATAGGCTTTCCAGAAAGTCTGGGATCACAGCATTTGGATAAGTAGAACTCCAGTTATGAGAAAAATAAGTAGCTGATGTTTTGGGTGTAGTAACCGAAAGGTTGAAGTAGTTAATTAAATAATCAAGAAGAGATATGAACCTACTCAGTAGAACATGATGCACTTGTTATTACTTTAGCACCATGATGTTAAGAATATTTGCAAGAATGCATTCTTCATGAATCATCATACCACACTTGTTAACATATATGCATTCGCAATATCTTATGCCATATTCATGCATCTAGGATCGACAGAGGAGATAACATTGCTGGAGTGCGACGAAGGAGAGGAAGGGGACCAGCAGGGGAATCCTCAAGCCGCAGCTCCTGAAGGCGAGGAGCAGAACCTAGAAGAGCTTCCAGAGTGCCTTGACCACCGCCCACTTCCATTCTGAGAGGCAAGCCCCGGAGCATTCTAAGTCTCCCAGTATTTTACAAATATTACTCAAGTTCTTATGATTGATGCATTAAGTTATAAGAGTTGATTGGAACCACTCGATGCATATGAATTCCTTGTCCAGAAATGCTACCTTTAACCCAGTATAGGTCTAGGATCGAATATATGCTTAGCCATGCTTAGACCGGTAGAAGTCGGGTGATTTCCTGTCACCTGCGAGATATAGGTGGATACCGAAGCATGGTTGGCTATATTTGCTATCATGGAATAGAACCATGGAGTGATGTAACTCGAGGCTAGACGGAGTCTATGTGTAGGGTGACTCATGTGATTCCGTCTGTGCCGATCAAGGACCGTACCGTTGTTGGAACTTCTGACAAGATTGAACGCATGCCTATCACTTAGCTAGCCGGATAACTCGTTCTGACCACAAAGCCAAGTAGCTCAACTCGGGCTGGGCCCCGTTCTGTTGTGCGCTCCTTGCGGGGGCGATTAGACTGAGCCTAAGGACAGGCTAGGCCTGAACGTCCTGGCATTTGGTGTCCCTGATTGTGTAGCGCGGTACGAGCCCATGAAATGTGTGCCTGAGTTGTTCCAAAGGTGACCTAAGGCTGCCTTCACGCGGTATGCCTGGGTTTGTGTTAGAAATAAATTCCCAGCTAGTTGAAAATTGATTCGAATCGCTGTCTCTCCCGGATAGTGAAAAACTTGGCTAGCTCCAACATCGTAGTAACTGTGTTATGGAATATGATGGTTCGAATGAATATGGAATTACAATACCTGCTATGGTTACTAGTGTATGCTTTTAAAATGATATACCACATGTTTTGTGGACCGTGATCATATTTCAGCACTGTATTAAAACTATGTTGGAATCTTTATTTTCAAACTTAATTTGCTTTCGCTTTATCTATCAAACTTGGTTTGTAATAACTTTTATTTATACTCTGATGATGGAAATGTATCTATGACCTTTATGTAATATGTGGCTTGTATGTTGAATCCTGTATGATCTTGGTTGTTGTAATCGTTTGTTGAGACCCGTCGTGGTACTCGACGGACTACCGGGTTTATATGGGTTCAAGTATGACAGCGCGACCACTTACGGGTCACGCATTATACTTGTACTCTTATAAATTGGTCGGTTCTATGATACCAAAGATACTAATTAATCAACAAAGGTGCCGGGCTAGCTAGAGCTCTCCTAACCAAATCTAGAAGCAAGGTCACACAAACCTATGCCACTAGTACTCTAAGCAACAAGGGAGCTCCTACACATGCTAGTAAGCAAAAGCACAAAGCCAACTAAGCTCACTAGCAATGCTCAATAATAGGGCAACCAATGCCAAATTAGAGAGCGCAATTACTTAGCTACACAAACTAAGCAATATGACTAACAAGGTTACTCAAACCAAATTAGTCACGCAAGAGAGCTACTTCTATGCTACACAAGCAAAAAGGTAAATAGCGAGCTACACAAGCTAACTAGTTACAATAGCAACTACACAAGCATAATGTATATAAAAGTAATCACAAGCTTGTGTAATAGGGATGCAAACCAACGGGAAGAACAAGGTTGACACAATGATTTTTCTCTTGAGGTTCATATGCTTGCCAACACGCTAGTCCCCGTTGTGTCGATCGCTCACTTGGTGGTTCGGCGGCTAATTGGCATCACCCGCCAAGCCCACACATCGGCACCGTAAGAACCTACCTCAGAAGTGAGGGTAGCTCAATGACATGCTTTACTAAAGTTGCTCTTCATGGCTCCCGCGGGGCGAGCACAATGCCCCTCACAAGCTCTTCTCCGGAGCGCCGCACAAGCTTCTTGCAGGCTTCGATGGAGACCACCACCAAGCCATCTAGGAGGTGGCAACCTCCAAGAGTAACAAGCACCACCAGCTTGCAACTCGATCACCTAGTGCCACTTGATGCAACCTCACGATGCAATCGCACTAGAATAGCTCACTCACACAATCGGATGATCACTATCAAGTATTTGTGAGATGGAGGGCTCCTAAGCACTCTCAAACATGGACACAAAGTCCCCTAAGGTGCTCAGCACCAGCCATGGCCGAAGGCCACTTCTATTTATAGCCCCAAGGGCTAAACTAGCCGTTACCCCTTCACTAGGCATTTTTTGGGTCGACCGGACGCAACATCGGACGCTGCACCGGACGCACCGGACGCGAATACCGGACGTGTCCGATCGCTATACCTAACATGTCCGGTAGCAGTCTAACTGCCACGTGTCCTACCATTGCCTCCAACGGCTCTCTAACAAGATGACTGGATGCTCAGCACGAAACGACCGAACGCTCAGCCGCTGAGTCCGGTCGAGTCCAAAAAGCCTCCAGGGCCGATCGGACGCATCTGTTAGAAACTGACCGGACACTAAGCCTCAGCGTCCGGTCAAGTACAGTAAGCACCCACTGACGATTGGATGCTGCCAGCGTCTGATTGACTGTACTGCCGAACACTGTGTTTTTGGATTCACACCGGATGCGTCCGGTGTGGTGACTAGACACGTCCGATCACACCGTGTAGTTTAGTCCTGAGCCACATACCGAACGTGTCTGATCTCCATACCGAACGTGTCCGGTCACTCTATGACCAGCGCGACTAACTCCTCTTCAACTCTAACTTTTTCACCCTTGCTCAAATGTGCCAACCACCAAGTGTATCACCTTATACACATGTGTTAGCATATTTTCACAAACATTTTCAAGGGTGTTAGCCACTCAACTTGCCACGCCACTCGATCCTAGCGATGATGCAAAGTTAGATCACT